>NC_056743.1:844390183-844432683 GCF_019279795.1 Protopterus annectens
AGATGCACACTGTTAGCATAAAATAACAGCTACTTCTTTTGTTTAATCTATAGACCTGATCATTTTGTAGCCCATGGGAGAAATTGTTCCTCTTTAATGGAGGGTTTTAACCAGTTTCAGTAAGGGATAAAATATCTGGTTTATGTAGGAAGACCCATGCTTGTAGTTCTAATACTTTATTTGAAACACTATGGATATTTAGAAGAAAGAGCTTGAGACCTGAGAGAATTGTGGTTGAGATAACTTTTTTTAATTATTTTGTGACAGAGAGATGTGATGATGGAGTAGCACCAAAGTCTGAATGTATATCTCCATAGACATTATGAGTGAAGCAGTAATATAGATCTGAGGGTAACATGGGTGTTTGATTTTGCCAACTAACTTCTCCATTTGACCTCACTTATCACAAACTTCTCCAAAACAAATGAATTGACTGACATACACTTCACAGTTAAAATACGATCCTTCCAATCAGAATCTGCATCTATTAACACAGGTGTACCACAAGGATCCATTCTTGGCCACCTGCTCTTCTCCATATTCATTAACAAACTTCCTTGTAACATCCCCCATTTCCCACTTATCCTCTGTGCTGATGTCACAGTCATTTACCAGTCAGGTCACTCTCATACTAATATTCAATGTTAGCTCCAGCCAGACTTACATGAACTTCACCAAAGGCTCACAAACAATAAACTACTTCTCAACCCCACCAAGACAAAAATGATGCTTTTGGAACTCCACAGAAAAGTTCACCAAGCATCTAACTCTTTAATTATCTTTGACCCACACAACCATTCCAAAGGGGCAGCCTCCACCTTCAAATACCTAGGACAATGAGCTGATCAGTCACTAAACTTCCATTTCCACATAGACAAAGTGAGAGCCAAAAATAAACTCCCTCCTCTTCTGGGCCACAAAAATATCCCCTCTTCTATCCCAAACAGACAGAGCAGCCACATGCAAATAATTTCTTCTTTCTCAACCTGAATACGGGCTCACACTTTTTGCTTCTGCCTCCAAGAAAAACATTGCCACACTCCAGACTATATCTAATAGCATCTGCCAATTCATTACAAACTTACCTCTCAGTGAGCATCACAGTATCACCCTAGAAAAAAAGCCAAATGGCTACCCATAAAACAAAGATTTAACCTATTTTAGGATCCCAACTCTACAAACTACTCCAGCTTCATATATTTACTTTCCTTGCAGCAAGACTTCACAAAAAAAAAAAAAAAAAAAGAAAGAAAACAACTTCTCATACAACCCAAGACAAGCTACACCAACTTTCATTACCCCTAGAACTAAACTCCACAGCACTCCAAATGCTGTATCTCTCTGGCACCTTAGCAAGCTCTTCCCATCAGCAGTAAGGAAATCAGCACTTATGCAAGTTCAGAATGCAACTCAAAAAGCATTTTTTCATCCAAGCCAAATACTCCTGCTTCAACACAGGACATGTCACCTAACCAACCTCCTGTCCAAGTCTCTTAAGTTTATATGTCTCTCAAGATTCACTGAAGATTGACCCACTTTAGAAACTAATGTATATATTGCACATTGCACTGTGCTTGATCCCTAGAATGTATATACACAGTTGCTTCTATAAAAATATGTTTATATGTATTTTCTTATATGTATTTTATTGTGTATATTTTCTTATTGCTAATCAGGGATTATGGGTATGTTCTTTTAAAAGTGTGTTTAGGGCTGATTGAAGTCAATTCTTATTGGTTCTTTTGAATTTGCTGGTTACATTTATAGGGGACTTTGAACATTATTAATTTGTTCTGAGTAAGCCTGGTATTCTGTTAGGTGAAAGCGCTTAACTGTGAAAGTATTTTATTGCACTTGGAAGTTTTGCTTCAACTTTTGGTTGTTTACTACTGCTAACTGTTTTGGGTATCTGTGCCGAGTCGAACGGGCTGCACAGTGGAATAAATATTTCTGCTTCTGAGCCGTAGTAGTTTTCAAAATTAAAAAAGTAATAGTTTTAACTTTGCAGACATTACTGTATTAACATTATCTGAACCAAATATTTCATCAGAGCTACTAAAATTGAGCTGGTAACTACTTACATTTAAAATACAAGTGCATTGAAGAAAGTAAGGAGAGGGTGCAAAACCCTCACATATGTGAAACTTTAGAATGATGTACTGCAATTTTGATAGCTGCATAAAGGAAACATTAGCTTCAACTCTCCAAATTCCTTACCATTCCTTATGACATCTCAGTCTTCCCTAACACACATACACACATGTAAGCTAAGTTGCTGGGCTGAATCACATAGTTGCAGGTGGGAGTCAGAATCTTAATGTTGATTACTTTTAACCAACTTTTTCTGGATCAAAAGGCAGCATTTCATTCAACAGAGACTTACATCTAAGCCATAGAAGTATGTCAGTCGCATAAGAAATTTATCAGCTGGTTTAACTTTTTCCACCAGAGAGATGTAAACTGGGAAAAATTGTATTACTCGCACATCCATTAAACTGGATGTCCATGACTTATTTCATTCAGTGTTCTCTACAACATGTTGTTCTCATGACAGATCAGTGTATATGCTGGAAATATTAATATTTGCTTCACCTGCTTTTGCCAGTTTCTTCTTTTTAGCTGAAAAATGAATACCATCTCTTTGCAGAAAGAAAGCACAATATTATTTTTATCCATTTAACAAAATACAGAAGAGAAAAATAGCTGAAATGGAATTTAAAACAATAATTCTTACAGAAGCTCATGGTTTCTTAAAATGAGGTTTACAGGTCATTTCTCGCTTATACTAATTCTTGGTCTTTGACAAGGTAAACATCTCCCACATTACCTTGAATGCAAATAAATGAACAAAGAAATTTGTGAATAAAAGTTAAAAAAATGTCCAGATAAAGAAAAAACACAACATGAAGAATTGAACTGGCTTGAATTTTCCCATTACCTAAATTACACTTAACTAACTCACTCACAAATTGTTATATAACCCAGATTATTGCCCATCACTTCAGACTTTGCTACAAACATACACCCCACCCCAGAATCTTAGGTCTTCTAACAAACAGCTGTTAAGCATATCAAAACCAAACAAACGAGCTAGACAAAGCGTTTATTCCTATACCATTGCCAAATTATGGAATGTTCTGCCTTCTTCTATTACTCATCTAGACTATAAAAGCATTCAAATCTGCACTAAAGTGTCACTACCTTAATAGTCATAGCTGTTCCTGTGATCACATGCCTAAGCCACCATAAACAAGATATTTCTTTACAAATTTCTCATAAGTCCTTTAAGAATGTCCTTCTATATCAGTTAATCTCTAACTTTACTTTATCTCAACAGTTTCTCCTATTTCTATCCATTTAAACTGCATAACCTAGCTTCTAAAAATGTTTACTTACGTAACATTCTAACTGAATGATTTTATGACAATCTCTTTGGATATGATTGCTTTTAATTCCTACTTTAATTTTGTACTTAGCATCTAACATTGTCTACACTATTGGAATATTACTGTTGTATAGATATTTTGTAACTGTATTTGGAGATTTTTCTTCCCGGGCCTCCACTGAAAATGGGTCTCTGACCCAGTGTACTTTCCTGGCCAACAAATGTCAAAGAATAAATTAATAACAAGAAGAATAAAATGAAAACCCTCTGTGTAGTTAATTTCCATGTACTTAGTTCATTTTACATGAGTAATGGTTAATTCTTCGACAGCCAATTGTGTGAAACAGCATTTTCTTCTAAGTCACTGAAAATGCCAATTTCGCTGAATGAGTCACTCACTCTAAAAGGAACCCCAGACTTTATTATAACTGTAGTAGGATGCAGAGATCACAGCCCTCTATATGACAGCAAGTGAGGAGGACTTGGCCCCCCATTAAAAAAATGAATCAATTGAATGTAGTTCTGATGACATGGATATTACTCAGGCATCCATTAAATTATTTGTTTTCACACAGTTGACATGGTTCCGTTTTCAGCAGTCAACCTACCATTGCACATGCACACATTAAAAATAAGTGCACAGAAATTCTCATTGAATACATTCACTGTCTGTAATTCTATCACTCCCTTCACTTAATTATTAAATAGTGTTCAACAAATACCTGCTTTCACATTTGCTTATGCTTCCCTTGTATCAGGCTAAACCCTGTTCTATGCATCTGCATTTAATGCCTTTAAAGTCAGGATCTTCCATTTTTTCTAAAACATGCAAGTAGCCAAACTCAAGGACCACCCTTCCACCAAGCACATCACTGCTACTGTTAATTTTGTATATAGTCAAATGAAACAGCTTTTTTTAACATAAGTTTGCTTCCTCTGCTTTCATTAGCTCCAAGTAGACTGCATGGAACAATCACATTAGAAGGGCTACAATGTGCACAGTGATCTTAGAACTGCTAAGAAATTCATATTTAATAGTATGTGAATTTTATTTGAACATTCATAACTTTGTATGATCTAGCTCATCTAAAACGAAGCTACATTTATTGGCTGTCACACAGATTTATTTATCACAATGAGTGACTTGAAAACCTCGCCTCCTTCTCAAAGGTGGGATGATGTAAGTACTCTACATACTAAAGAGTGGGTTGCATGCATTTCTGCTACAATAAGACTAAGAAACAGGTATTGTGACATGTCAGAATGTATTCTCTCTTGATGCAATTAAACAGAACAAATACTTCACTCTGCTAACTGTAGATTAATTTATGTGAGTTACAGCAACACTGGCATTGTTCATGTAAAATAATGTGTAAGGAGATGAAACCCTCCATAATGAGTTAGAAGGGGTAGAGACCCCCATGCAGATCTCAGAGTTTGCAATTGTAATGTTTTATCCAAAAAATAACTCCTGATTTTTAGTCTTTTACCAGTCTAATTATAAGAATGTTGCCTGCATCAGAGCATGTATTATTCGTAAGAGCTGCATGAGATAATCTGCCTAATTATTGCTATTCTGCTTACATAACTGCATATCTTATGCACACAAGATGAATGGGGTATAACATTATCAAAATGAAACAAAGCAACTATATGGAAGACATTAGCAGTTTTACATGGCACTTCCATCTGGGCATGTGCAATAGAAATGTGGCTTATGTTTTACAAATGTTCTATTTTGTTTTATTTTAGAATAATTACCAAAGGTGAGAATCAAACCCTGTATTATGCATGTGTCAGGCAAACACCCCAACCACCATCCAAACCCTAACCTCTTTAGACGTTTTAAGTAAATGTAAATAAATAAATATTAATCTAAAGAATGGAAATAATACATTTAGCTGTGACCAAAGTAAAATTACTAATCTAGGAATAGTTTACTGGACAACTTGGTGAAATGGAACAGCAGCTCATTTTTGTATATATTAAGGTGTTATATCAAAAGGCACAACTTCCAAAGTTACCCCGTTTTATGATG
Source organism: Protopterus annectens (assembly GCF_019279795.1). Lineage (NCBI taxonomy): Eukaryota > Metazoa > Chordata > Ceratodontiformes > Protopteridae > Protopterus > Protopterus annectens. The sequence continues at coordinate 844,395,607 of NC_056743.1, forward strand.
GGTGTCAAACTAATTTCATGCCAGAAATATATGCGAGTTAAGGGCTTCTAAACAGCAACTATGTTTATTATACATTTTCTGTGTTAAGTAAATTTCAGTAAATTGTCACGGTAAAAAAGTTCAAAGCTTTTACACAACACCCAGAGAATGCTAATGACATAGCACAACCAAAGAACACATTTCAATCCTCCAGTAGTACTAATGAGTTGAAATACAAGCTGTAACACTCCTAAAGAAGGTAAAATCTCTATTAGCTCAGATTTCACTAAGTATATTGAAGAAAAATACTTAAAAACTGTTTTCAATGGACTCAATAATCTGTCATAATGAAACTTGCTAGGGTTACCAATACTGACATTACTTAAGATTTCCAGGTATGATAGCTCCAAAAGCAAACTTTTTTTTTAACTGGACAGTATGTTGCTTCAAGCATCATAATGATTCAAATCATTCAAATGGGTGGTCATTTCACTACTTTCCAGTCAGTTTTAGCATACTGTGCACCATAGCACCAATACTGTCAAAGGTGTGATATAACTTAATATTGCTCATAAATGCTGGAGTTGTGACAACCATTTTCTTCTTGTCTAAATTAACTTCATTAATATCTTTAGTGCAATATTTTCTCCGAAAAGATTTGATGGCTTGCATTGTTCCTGCATAAGGCCATTTTCCACCTTCTTCCTCTTCATGACCCACTCTGACCTCTAATCCGGAATCACTCTTGCAGTTAGCACTGGTGCAATGCAGTACAAACCAATAGCCTTGCTTGCTTTATGAAAATCCTTTATTACCTCTCATCATCTATGTTTAGTTTGCAATTTATAACATCCACTGCAAAAGTAGACAGATTTTTGGCAGCCCCAAATCCACCAGGGAAGATGGCAGCATCACAATGCTGACAGCTATGTTCATGCCAACCAGTAACATTGCAATGAGCATTTCTTGCACATTCTACAAAAACATTCAAAGAATTAGTCTGAACTGGCTGTACTGTACTGCAATCAACAACAGGCATCTGTGAAACGTTTGGTACATAGATTTGGGCATCTACTCTTTCTGAACCTAAATCACAGAGACTTTGTGGATCTCTGTACCATCATACATACCACAGCCTGAAAGAACTACAGCTACTTTACATCCCCTAAAAGCTGTATAACTATGAAATAAACTGAAGCTAACAGGCTGAGATCTCTGTACTACTGAGAATAAACTCCCCATACAAAACCTTCAAATCAACCAGAACGTAAAACTGGAAACTGGTAAAAGTAAAGAAAATAAAAATTAAAATTTACAAAACAGAAATCCAGAGTCTTAAAACTTTTAAAAGGTACCCAGAAAAAACAGCATAAGAAAGTTATCAAAAGCATGCTGTCATTGCTAGCATACATAGACAGAAGAATTGCTGAAAAGGACAAGAAAACATACCAACATTCCTGTGTAACAATGACACAGTCCTAACCTTACATGGAAATCCCAAGATTCTTTAGAGCCACCTAATCCTAGGCCCAGCATTCCACTCACTGTGCTATGCTCCTATCCTGTAGCTGCAGCTGTGATGTAATGTAAGACACGAAAGACAAGATGGGAGACAGGGAGAGTAGAGGCTCTAGTGACTCAGTCACTCTTACTCTTTCAATGTTCCTTAGTGTATACATTTTGTACAGGAGGGCTAACAGCAGTGCAAGTCTCCACTCCTCTTGCATAAGCCTTCCACAACTACAGGTAATCATGTAGGAACATCTTTCATACAGAACGGTAAATATTTAAATGCAAGAATGTCTTGCATGCTGTGCTCAAGCAAGACTAGTTGGACAGGGTCAGGCATATGAATTTTCTTAATGGCTTCTGTTTTAACACAAGAATGCCTCCTGAGTTTATTGACACCAAAAGTGCTTTCAGTAGAAGGAACAGAAATCTAGGAAAAAATAATTCAGGTTGCCATGGAGACAGTGCAGATATTTGTGTGCATCTAAAACTGATTCCTTAAATAAAACTGATTAGCTTTATAGCAAATAATTTAAATTTAAGTTACAGTCTAAGATGACAAAAACTAGGCATTAATGCATTTTTAATCTCTAGTAGTGACCTTTGTTGACACACTATGCACTGAGGATAATAATCGGACACATTATGCATTGAGGATAATAATCTAAACTGGAACAACATCATTCATTATACCTTTTTAAGTTTCACTTCCTTACAGATATCTCCTGAATGTCAGTTTTTTGGCAACACATCTTAGATACTTTTAACTGTCAAGCGTAAGGAGTATGGCAGTTGTATTATGTATACAGGAAGCAAATTGCTATCTATCTCTGGTGTGCAGATGTATGTGCGTGTGTGTGTGTGTGTGTGTGTGTGTGTGTGTGTGTGTGTGTGTGTCTGTGCAGGTATTTGCCCTAATGGCAAAGCCTAGATAAAGGCTGAGATAAAGACCTGTATCTGGTACACTATTTAGACATGTTTTTGTTAATTTATGCTCCTGGTGTGTTGTTAGAAATCTAAAGCTTAAATATACTTTAGTGCATCATTACAGGTTTATCTATATCCTTGTCACATCATCAAAGCTACTAAATCTCCTTAAAACCATTTTATTTGCACTACACACTAAAATAAACATTTATAGATTGAACATGAAAAGACAGACACATGCAATACACTATTGACCACCTAAACAACCCCTCAAGTCCAAATCTACACATCTCACAGAGTACAAACTGCAGCCACTGCAATACCGCAGTGAGGTAGTCAGCTGTAATTCCACCATCACATCCACCAAAAGAATGAGGTCAGTGTAGGAGGTAACTCACACCATGTTAGCCAATGTTACAGTGGTCATAAGTGCCTAATAATGTGTAATTTACTGTATTTTATTCTTCCTTTGTTGACAAGGTTAGTCCCACTAGCTAGTGGCCTCTTTTCAGGGGGAGACCCGAGATGGTATTTATCAAACTAGGGGAAATTTGACCTGGGCATTGCAGAACTTCCAATATTCTTTTTGATAGGTGCCATAGGATATTTTAACATCCACCTGAGCTACCACCAGCTCAAGCAGATAATGTATCATCCAAAGGACACCATACTCAGAAGTGCTGTAACCCCCCCCCCCCCCATGTTGGACTGCAGTGTCAGTAATCCAGTCACCTGGAAAATGTTAATAAATGCCACTTAAAAGAAAAGCACAGGCTTGCCTGGCTGTTTGCTATAGAAAGCAATAAACACACTACACACAAACAGGAAATACAGCATGAGCTACTTAAAAAAGAGGCCACACTCTTTCTGTGCAAAATGACTTCCATTAGTGTCATGTTGGTAGTTACTTGTGTGCTCTTTAATTTTCAAAATACAAAACCTGGGACACCTTTGTTCTGTTTATATCACCCTAAAGATAAAATATGTTAGTGTAAACAAGGCTTTTTCAATTTTAGGTCTTCTGTGGTAGAATTTCCCTTGCTATTTAAATTACTAAATGCACCCTTCCCTTAGTTTCAACAAATTCTGCCAGAAAACCTGTAAAGAGTTTCTTGAAGAACAGGAAACTAGACTGTAGGCCTATAATGTTTCTTGCGCTCTACTAATCTTCAAATTGTAACGTGCTGAAATTATATTTTCACATAATTAATAAATTCACCTGTATTTAGTCTAATACATGTTACATTGGCTATGTTATTTATGTGTGCATCATATACACTTTGCATTGCATAAATTATTATCTTTATCTCTACTGTTTTTTATTGTCATTTTGAATTAGAAGTTATTTACCTACCATAACGTTCCATGTTAGTTGTCTTCTCTCGCCTTCTTTCTTGCTGGATGGGTTCGGAGCCGATCCTCGGCTCCGACTCGGCACTTGCTAAGCTTGAGAACTCCTTTTACCAGCTCGAGGCAACCCTATATCCCATGATGCAAGGCGAGACTACCTCAGATCTCGTTTGATAGCCAAATACCCTGCTAAATAATACTATTCCCAAAGGAAGAGCAAAGACTAGCCTAGAAGAACTAGGCAAAAAAGTTCCCAAGATAGACTCTTTCTACTGAAAACTCAACCTGAGAAAGAGAAGCCGTTCAAGATCTGTCCAGGCCAGGGGGAAGGAGGGAGGGACACAAGAAGGAAGGCGAGAGAAGACAACTAACATGGAACATTATGGTAGGTACATAACTTCTAAATGTTAAGTTGTCAATCTCGCCTTCATTCTTGCTGGATGGGACCACGTCCCTAGCACCTGTATCCCGGGTGGCTCAATGGAACAGACTCTTGAGTACTGTGGAACCAAAACTGGCTCTGTCCCTGGAGGCCAAATCTAATTTATAATGAGTGACAAAGGTATGAGGAGTGGCCCAAGTAGCTGCTGCACAAATGGTATCAATAGGTGGTCTATCCTGAAAGGCTGTAGAAGTGGATAGGCTCCTGGTTGAATGTGCTTTCGGTTTTGAGGGTAGTTGCTTGCCTCTGATCGAGTACACATAAGAAATGGAGGAAGACAACCATCTGGATAAGGTCACTTTCGACACTGGGAAACCTTTCCTGTTTTCTGCATAGGAAACAAATAATTGATCCGATTTCCTGAATTGTTTAGTCCTATGCAAATAATATCTGAGCTGACGATGGACATCCAAAAAATGAAGTTTTTGTTCAGCTCTGTCAGAATAATTAGGGAAAAAAACTGGTAGATCGATGGATTGATTAATGTTAGTCTGAGAAACAACATTGGGCAGAAAGGATGGATTTGTTCTGAAGGATACCCTGTCCTTGTGAAAAACTAAGTATGGGGAAAGAGTGTAGAGAGCTTGAAGTTCAGATACCCTCCTTGCTGAAGTGACAGTCAGTAAGAATATTGTTTTCCAGGTCAGCAACTTTAAGGAGCATGAAGCAGACGGTTCGAAGGGGGGTAAAATCAAGGATGCTAACATTAAATTCAGATCCCATTGTGGAGGAGGATGTTTTATTGGAGGCTTTAGGAGAAAAACTCCTCTCAGAAAAGCTTTGCATAGTCTATGTGACATAATGTTATGATCTTGCAAGCCAACATGATATTTAGAAATTGCCGCCAGTTGAACTTTAACTGTTGATGAATAAGATCCTGACTGAAAAACTTCAGCCAGAAAATCTAAAATTGAATGCACAGGTGCCGTAAAAGGATCAATGTGCCTGGAGTTCGCCCATAGGGAAAAACATCGCCACTTGCTAGCATAAACCGTTCTGGTGGACGACTTCAAGGAAGCTATTAAGATATCTCTGACCGGATCAGAGATCATAGGAAGCCTGGCTAGGGAAGGAAGTGGAGCAACCAAGCAGTGAGGTTGAGAGAACGAATGGCCCGGTGCAGCTGACCCGTTTGGTGGATCAGAAGATCCGGAACTGGGTCCAGATGCCAAGGCTGCACCAGGAGGTGACGATGTAGGGTCGGAAACCAAATTTGTCGAGGCCAATAAGGGGCAATGAGAATCAACTTGGCTCTCAAAACGGTAGCTTTCTGAATGACCTGTGGAATTAAGGGGAAAGGGGGAAATGCGTACAGAAGTCCCCGGGGCCAATCCTGGGTTAGAGAGTCTCTCAGAGGTTGGCCTGGTAGGGGAAAGAGGGTGAAGAAGTCCGGGCATTTGCTGTTTTGGGGTGTAGCAAAAAGGTCGCAACAAGGGGTGCCCCATTTCAGAAATATCTCGTCCACTACCGATTGATTGAGAGACCACTCGTGAGGCATGAGAATGGCTCTGCTCAGTCTGTCCGCTAAGAGGTTGGACCTGCCGGGGATGTGCGCTGCTATCAGAAACCGATGAGAGGAGATTGCCCATTGCCAAAGTCTGAGAGCTTCTCGACACAAAGGATAGGACCTGGTCCCGCCCTGTTTGTTGATGTACCAGACTACAGACATGTTGTCCGTTTGAACTGCAATAGTCCCCGAGGGAAGAAAGTCGTTGAGGGCTTGCAACGTTAAAAGCACCGCTCTCATCTCCAGGACATTTATGTGCAGATGGTATTCTGTGGGTTGCCAAGTCCCGTGGACCATCCTGCCCTGATAATGCCCCCCCCACCTGATCAGAGAGGCATCCGTAGTGACTGTGGCAACCGGAGGAGGGGGAACAAATGGTCGGCCCTGATGAAGCAGAGGGGAAGATATCCACCAGGTTAGATGAGTCCTGCACGATTGTGTAACCAAGATTTCGTGCCTCATGGGTAGGTTCTGGAACGACCACTGAGTAAATAACATCCACTGCAGAAGACGCATGTGGAAGCGAGCTAATGGAAGAAGTACAATGGCCTCAGCCATAAGACCTAGAACCTTGAGAACCAATCTGGCTTTGACTTTGTTGCTCAGTAAAATAATCTGAACTTATTTTTGGATGTCCAGAACTCTCTGATTTGTTAGTCTGGCTAACATACTGACGGTGTTTAGTTCTGCGCCTATAAAGGTGATAGATTGGCAAGGCAGCAGAGAAGATTTTTCGAAATTCACAGATATTCCCAACTTTTTGCAAAGCTGCAGAGTGTAGTCTCTGCTCTGAAGAAGCTGATGCTTGGTGGTGGCGGAGAGGAGCCAGTCGTCCAAATAAGGAAACACATGGAATCCTTGACGTCTCAGATGAGCCGCAACCACTGCCATGCATTTGGTAAACACTCGGGCTGAAGTGAGGCCAAAGGGCAGGGCTCTGAATTGATAATGACTGGTCCCTAGCCGAAAGCGAAGAAACCTCCTGGAGCGCCTGTGTATCTTTATGTGATAGTACGCGTCCTGAAGGTCTATCAAGCACATCCAGTTGTCCTTGCCCAAAAAGGGCAGAATGGACTGAAGCGTGACCATCCGGAATTTTGCCTTCTTGACAAATCTGTTTAGATTGCTCAGGTCTAAAATTGGTCTCCAATCTCCCGTCCTTTTGGGGACCAAAAAGAATCTTGAGTAGACGCCGGATCCTACTTGGTCTGCTGGAACAGTCTGGATGGCTCTTTTTTCCTAGGAGCTTTGAAACCTCCTGTTTTGCCAAATCCCTTTGACCAGGTGAGATGTCTGGAAGGGATTGGTGAGGTACGGGATACCTTTCGAAGGGGATTTTGTAAACCTCGGATATGATCGACTGTACCCACATGTCTTGTGAGAGGGAACGCCAGGCTACTGGGTACAGCGATATCCTTCCCCCGACTGCCTCCAAGGGTGGACAGTCGGGCAACACCTCAGGGATGCTGAAAGGGTTTGTCAGGAAGAGGCTCCCTGCTACCCTGATTCTGGGGACCCCCCCTGCCTCTAGGGCGGCGTCTATTATTGTTACCCCCTCTGCCTCTGGGGGTAAACTGACCACGTGTGTCCGGCGCAACTCCTTGGGCTTTATGGAACCACATCTTTCCTCCTTTCTGACCCTTGGGATAGGGTCTAGAAGGAGTGGAAAAATGGACTCCTACGGCAGAAAGTGTTTTGCCGTCTTGCTCACACCTGGTCAAGGTTTCCTTCACCTGAGGTCCGAACAAAGCCGAACCGTCAAAGGGGGTATTAGTGAAGGACGCCTTAAAGGGGTCCGCGAAATTACAAAGCCGCATCCAGGCCTGACGTCGAAGAGCCCCTCCTGTGCCTGCGGCTCTACTTGCTCCATCGGCCGCATAGGATATGAGCCGCATGGAGGAGTTGGTCAAAGAATTTAGGATTGCTAGCTGTGAGGCAATCTTGTCTTGAACCCCAGCAGCTGAAGGATCCTGAACCACTTCACCTAGTTCCTTGAGAATATCTCTCTGAAGTCTGGTGAAATGACAAAGGTAGTTCAGCGAACGCATAGCAAAGGTCGCTGAAGAAAACATCCACTTGCCATACCTATCCATGGTCCTAGAGTCTTTGTTAGGAGGATGGACAGGCACAGAAGGATCCGCAAGTTCCTTCTTGGTGGCCACCACCACCATAGCATCCACAGAGATGCTCTTAGAAAGAAACTGCTTGTCTGAAGGGGCCGTAATAAATTTGGATGGCCTCCTGGGGACAGGTTCAACAGAATCCGGGGCTGCCCACGCCTTCTGAGCCACTACCTGCATGAGTGGGTCGAAAGGTGGAGACACCCAGGAGGTGGAGGGTCGGGATCCAAAAGCCTCCAGGTATACTGACTCATCCTCGGAGGGGTCAATGGAAGGCCAGTTCCCCCTCTGTTTGAGGAGTTCCAGGATGTCTGAAAAGGAGACATCCTCAGAGGGGGACCGAGGAGAACCCTCCGACTCATCTAAGTCGGTATCTGATGTTGTAGACTCAGGGGAGTCTGTGTGTTCCCTCTTACACGTCCTCTTTCGCGGGGGTTCCCCTGCAGGATCAGGAGAAACCTCGGAAGAGGAAGTTATTCCCAATGGGGAAACCTGGGGCGATGGATCCCTGGGCCTGGGAGCAAGAGGCTGGCAAGAGACATCAACAGGCACCAAAGAGGGAGGAGCTAAAGGAATGGACCGTTGACCTGGCTCAGGGGCCAGGACACTCCTCATCACCTCAAAGGCTCCCCTCCCAGGGAGACCGGAATACTCCCGTTCTGAAGAAAGAGGAATTCCCGGCTCCACTGAGACAGAAGGCTCCGAGGCCGATGTCGGTGCCGAGCTTACCAAAGCCGAAGCCCCGAGAGGGAGAGCGGGGTCGGACAAGGGTCTGATGCCACTAGCCCCCTCGGAGCCGACAAGGGAAACTCGACGACCGGATCCCTCCAAGGAAGGTCTCATGGAGGAGATCGGAGCCGAAGACGACGGAGCCGAAAGGGGGTGTATCGGCTCCGGCGCCGACACGGTCACTGTCCCGAGAAGCTCCGGCTCCAAACTCTGGTGGAGAGTCGGAGGAGGAATTTCAAGGGGAAGAGCAATAGCCGAAGTCTGCTGAGACGGGCTATGGAGCATTTGGGCTAGTGCCTGTGACTTCAACAGCCTGCTTACCACCCTCTCTAAAATGTGGTCAGACAGCCTGGAAGATCTCGAAGATCGGCACCAATGACTCCGTTCCAATAAAAGAGGAGACCTCGAAGCCGAGTGAATCGACTCCAAAGAAGGGGACCGAGATCTCTTCTTGGACAAAGCCATCGGAGCCGACGTCCTCTGGGTTCCAGATGGAGCTGAAGACTTCTCGGCTCCGATACTGGATAACACGTCGGCACCAGTCGGTGCCGACAAGGCAACTGTAGACTGTGTGTCGGAGCCGGTAGGAACCGACACTACCACATCAGAGGAAGAGAGTTCGTCTCCAGCCTGAACCTTAGGTGGCTTGGAAGGTTTACCCGATCCAGTCTTTGTGGGTGAACCTTCTGGCTTTAATAAGCCATGGAGGATCAACTTGTTCCTCCTCTCCTGCAAGACTCTCTGGCTAAAAGAATGACATATAGCACAGGAGTCCTGCAGGTGTAAAGGCCCCAGGCAGTAAACACAAGAAGTGTGACCGTCTGTCAGAGACATCTTCTGACAGCACGAGTCACACTTCTTGAAGCCTTAGACCTTTCCTTCCCTAGACATAGTCTAAGAAACACACATAAAACACACACACTGAACAAGTCACACAATTAATCCCAAAACACACGCACACTAACAGGGATTAAAGAACAGGGAGGCTAGGCCTAACTGAAAAACTTTAACTTTTAAAATTTAACCAAAAGGGAATATAGGGTGGGCACTAGTATAGGATAAACACTATCTGAATGCTAACAAAATATAAGAAGAAAAGGGAGGGAAACCCTTGACTAAACTGTTTGAATTATAAAACTCACCTGAGCTGGCAAAAAAGGAGACATCTTCGCGAAGCGGCAAACGAGATCTGAGGTAGTCTCACCTTGCATCATGGGATATAGGGTTGCCTCCAGCTGGTAAAAGGAGTTCTCAAGCTTAGCAAGTGCCGAGTCAGAGCCGAGGATCGGCTCCGAACCCATCCAGCAAGAATGAAGGCGAGATTGACAACTTAACATTTGTATTTAATTTCTTATGTAACAAGGCTATGATTGAAGAAGGTCCTATTAGCCCATTTTACCTACTTGTAAATAGCATAGTAAAATAAATGTTCATTTATTTATTAATTAAGAGACTGGAAACTTGGTATTCTTAAGCAAGATAAAACACCACCCTCGCAATAAGTAATTTCTACACTGTGGTTTACATTGCATATACCTGGCTTCCCTCATTGCTGCCCAAAATCTGATACTAGATTTGGTGAGAAATAATTTGTAGAATTGCATTTGTTGGTCTTGTAATACTCATCAGACAATACAGCTCTGCAATTCTAAGCTCCGCCTGCATGAATATTATGGTTTCAAAACTATGCACACATGAAGGAATGAGAGCCTTTGATTACCTGGGGATTTGCAATATGTCTCTCAGGGAAAGCATGAAACCTTTCCCCAGTGAGATAATTTATAAGAAAGATTTTCCATTATTAAGAAACATTTTTTATTTAAACTATGACCACTGTCTGATTTTATGATGGGTTTATATGTATAATGAGAAAATTATAATCATAAATACAGCATTTTATCATTTTTAATCACTTGGGTCAATTGTTATATTGTACGACCTATCTCAATGTTTTTTTCCAGGCTAAAGGTAGAAGTCATATACAAAATTTTGATTCCAGTCTACACACTATGATGCAGCACAATGGAGGAATTTGTGAACATCTGAAATATCTCACAGTGCAGGCAGTGCTATGCAACCTACACTTGAAGTCGACTTCATTGCACAGAGGTGCCTGCCACAGTGCAGTACATAAATTAGAATGTATTACTGTGGAATGAGTAGTGGTTGTGTTTTGACCAGGCAGACTGAATGGGACACTTTGTGGTGACATCATTGCATACTGGTGCGTAAGCACCACAACCTTTATATGCAGTGTACATGAATACTCATATTAAGAGTCCTCTCCTCATTTGTTGGCAGCAGTAGTCATTGCCTAGGGTTCCACTTCCCACCTTCTCAAATGTCAAAGGTAATCTTCATTTTTAAGTTACGGTCACCCCCACTTCCCTCAATGTTTATGGATACACTTGTTCTTTATAGGCATTCTCTCTCCCATCTTCCATACTATTGTACTGAACACTTATAGTCCAGGAAACACTCTACCTCTCAAATCATTATAACCAATATTAGCAGTCCAGGGGCACCCTCTCCCATTTCTCATAAATTTATTACGAAAGACTTATTATCAAGGTGAATTCCCACTCACCTCCATTAAGACCACCATTGCTCACAGTCCAAGGGAACACAATCAAAGTAAAATGCCAATAACTCTATGCTAAATCACACAGGTCTGCCATACCCCCTTGTGATACACTAGAGATATTACTGAGCATATTGTTTTTGTAGCTCACTAGTATGTACTCTTCTTTTTGCATGATCACATTGGCATAATTCAGTGGCATGTGCAAAGTGTGTTATGATGCCCTGCAGCAGGAAGAGTGGGGCTTAGTCCTCATAGATTAATTAAACATTTTGGAAGCTTTAGGCATTCAGATTATTTATTTATTGACATTTAATTACCGGGAAAGTCTGACTGGATAGAACCCCATTTTCAGCAGAGGCATGGAGGAGAAAAGCTCCAAATGATTACAAAACATTTTAAGAATACTTTTACAATCTTCAAAAATAAAACAAAAACATCTTCAATTTAAATAATTATAACAAATCAGCCAAAATAAAAAAAATGGTTAAGAGTAAATACAAGGTATATGACAATCATTTACACTTTAGAGAAATGTTATACAGTTTATACAGAAATTAAAGGTAAATTAATATAATACAAATAGGAATTGCAATATTAAGTGAGGGAAAAACAGGCTTATGGTATAGTTAGACAGAAAGTGAGAGACAAGAATTAGATAGCAGTAAGGAGTAAGTGAAGAAGGGAGAGTAAGGAGGTATAAGAAATGGACAGGTACTTGTTCACATTTAGGAATACAGGTTATCCTGGTTTTGTGCAAGTACAGGGACAGATTTTATCTAAGAAGTTTTTCAGAGTGGTTTTGAAAGATGGGAGGTTGGGTATAGACCTGATGGATACAGGTAAGGAGTTCCAGGCCTTAGCAACCTTGTATGAGTATAGACGGTGCCCAGCAGATTTGTTAGTTTTATAGACAGACAGGAGTTTTTGATTACTGGATTGCAATTACCAACTGGGAACATAGTTGTGCTGAATGTTTTTTTAGTGCTGAACAGGCAAATGGATGCTGGATAATTTTATAGGTGGTAAGAAGTTGTGTATATATTAATTGATGTGGCAGTTCTAACCAATTCAGGCTTTTCAGTGCTATATGGTGGTGAGTTCTGAAAGGGGTATGTGCTGCAAATTTATCAACTTTGTTATAACATTGTTCAAGTTTCAATTTTGTAAAGCCTGGAGGTTAGTAAGGATGGTAATGCCATAAAGAAGAATGGGGAGAAGATAATTAGTGGCAAGTATAGTTTTAGTTGCATCAGTGAGAATGTTTTTGGCTCTGTAAAGCATTCCTAGTTGTTGTTGAGTTTTTCTTATGCATTTTTTCATATGCAGTTTGAATGTAAGACTATCATCCACTATCACCCCTAATAGTTTGCTCTGAGAAGTGACTTTAATGGTTGTATTATCAAGCGAGAGATCTTTAAATTTAGTTTTTTTATGAGAGAGGAATTTAGGGAAAAGAAGTAGTAGTTTGGTCATTTGGGGTTAAGCAGGAGCTGAGTTATGAAGCCATGTTCAGTGGCTGCTAAAGCTTATTGAGTAATTTTTGGAGGCGTGCCACATTGTCAGATGTGCAAATGAGTGTGGAATCATCTGCATATTGTATTATGGTGGCCTGTTGTATGGAAGTATAGAGTATGTTGCTGCAAATGTTAAAGAGGAGAGGACCAAGGATAGAGCCTTGTGGTACACCGGTGATGACTGGGAGGTAAGGAGAGAGCATAGAGCGTCATTTTACTGACACCTCTTGGACAGGTAGCTTTTGAGCCACAGAAAGGTGGGCTGAGAGATACCTGGTGAGGACATTTGAAGAAGAAGTTTTCTGTGACAAACTGTGTCTAAGGCTTTAGACAAGTCTAGAAATAAGAAAGAAACTAGTCTGTTATTATCTCTAGCTTTATTGACAGTAACTATACAAGTTAGGAGGGCAGTGCTAATACTATGGGAAGGACAGAAACCATGTTGTATAGGGGATAGAGTTCTTCCTGCATGAGATAGCCTAGCAATTGTTTTTGAATACACTTTTCAAGTATTTTGGTAAGGGGTGATAAGATTACTATAGGTCTAAAGTTATTCATGTCTGTTGAATTCCCCCTTTTGTACAGAGGGATAATTTGTGACTTTTTCCAGTGCGATGGAATGTGGGCTTCCTGGATTGACCTATTTATAAGGACTGGGACAAGATAAGCAATGCTATTAGCTGCTATTTGTAGGTACACGCTTAGAAGGTCATCAGCTGAAGAAGTACACCATTTAAGTTTATTTAAGAGTAGTTTTATATAGGATGTGGGCAGAGGTTTGAAGTTGAAAGTTGATGTTGTGATATGTGGCTGTTGGGCGGGGTTGGGATTAGATGTTGAGGAATCCTTGGTTAGAGATGCTATATTATCTATAAAATAAGAGTTGAATTGTTTTGGAGTTTCAAGTGGTGAGTTATCAGGAGTGAGGTTTGGTTTGAATTTTTGGCCGGGATGTAAGATATTTTTAATGGATGTCCAAAATTTTTTAGGGTTGTGTTTAGTATTATTTTGAAAGTCATTATAGTATTGCTTTTTGTCTTCAAGTATTTGCTTTTTTAGCATGAATGCAAGGCATTCTGAAGTTGTCAAGATATTGAGGTGTTACATATTTTTGCCATTCTTTCCATGCTTTTTCCTCTATCCTGCATTAACATTCTACTCTTTTTGGATAGCCAAATTGCATTATTTGTTTTCAGTCTCTTCCTTCTAAGAGGTGCAAGGCTACTTAGGATATTTATAAGAGTTGTATTAAATTAAATTACAGCATTGTCTAAGAGGAGGATTTTTAGGAAGTTCTAGTTAACAGATTATAGTATAGTAATGAACATTTCTGAGTTAAACTTGGAAAGGTTACATGTTGTTTTATAAATATGCTGTTTAATGAACAATGAAAACAGCCGTACACAGGCACCACAGGAAAATGGAATCTTCTTAAAGTTTTAAGATACAAACTGATAACAAACAGTACTGAGAGAAAAAAAACAACTTGAGGGTGGGGTTGGGTGCAAAAACAACGTAGTAATAAAAGAAAACCAAATGCACCCAACTTACACAGACACTGACTTTAATCGAATAAAACAACAGAGTAAGTGCTTTCATGACCAAAAACTGTCACTTCATCAGACGGTCTGATGAAGCAACAGTTTTTGGTCGTGAAAGCGCTAACTCTATTTGTTGTTTTATTTGATTAAAGTCAGTGTCTGTGTAAGTTTGGTTTTCTTTTATTGATAACAAACAGTGCCTTATACAGACACACCTTAACAAACGATTCCTTTAAGAAGTTTATTTTGCTGTCTTAGAGCATTTTACCTGTGGATCGTAGGGAGGGTTGTTTTAAGAAGCAGCAACATAAAAAAGAAACATTGTGGCAGCTTAACCTGCAGGCTCTTAAGTTTCCTGGCCTGAATGATACCGTTTGTATAAAATATTTTTTTATAATAGTTTTTTTAATATCATGTTATTTTGTATTGAATTATACTTATATGCTGTGAATTCAGTGCTTTTTTACCTTTTAGGTCTACTATTTGTCTTAATTTAATTATTGTTTGATATTTCTGATTGGTTAGTTTGTATTTTAGAGTTGTCTTCTAGTCAGTTCAGTTTTCTGATGAAGTCCCTTGTGGATGAAAGCGCTCAAAAATTAATTTTCCTTTAAGAAGATTGTTTTCCTGTGGTGCCTATCTATGGAGGTTTTCATTGTTCAGTTTTACTGTTCATCAACTGAGTGGTTTGTTTGGTTAAATATGCTATTTAACTGGATGTATGAGATGTCTAGTCGTATAGATTGAGAGATGATTACTGAGAGATTTTGACATTGTTCCTGTGGTGGAGTATTTGCTAGGGTCTGATGCTAGGATCCAGTCTAATAGAGAATTAGATGTCTTACTATAATGTGTGCAGCTGTTGATTAGTTGTGTTAAACCATACAAGTTTATGCTAGATGTATGGGAGTTAGAGTTTATATCCAACTAATTGACATTCACATCACCTGGTAATACTTTTTTTTGGAAATGTTAAGGATATCCAATGTAGGATATCTTCCAGTATAGCTCTATTGTCACCAAGAGGGATATAAAGGACAGTAATGCATATTTGTTTATAATTGTTTATTTTAAAGTTTTGCTGAAATGAATTTTGGTGTTGGTTTGTTGTAACGGGAGATGGGAGAGGTATGAGAAATATTAAAGAAATATCACCACCTTTCCTCTTTATACTGGCATTACAGATGATATTATAGCCAGGAGGTATAACTTCAGAGTAATTTATGCTGGGTTTAAGCCAAGTTTCAGTTACAGCATGAATATCAGGCTTATGTTGGGTAATCCAGGCATGTAGTTCAGCAGTTTTATTTCTTATACTTCTAGCATTTATTGTTGCAAAAATTAGATCACCATGGTTGGGGATTGGCTGTTGTTGGGTTACAGAAGTATGTGGAACAGAATTATCTTTGTGTTCATTGTGATAGGTAGGGCCAGCATTAGGGTGAATATTTTAGTATATTGGGGAATAATGCATACTTGTTTTTTGGAGAGGAATCTTGCACTTAATTTTGTTTTGGTTTGAGCTAAAGTGCAATTAATAAGCCTATATTTGGAATAAAGGTGAGGTGCAATATTAAACAGGTTTGGTGCAGTGTGTGGAGAGTGTAAAGAGGAAGTATGGATAGGTGGTTAGGACAGAGTTTGTTGGAACCAAATATATAAATGCATACAACACAAAAAACTAATCTCTTTTGTTAACATATTATTATATATAAAATGGTGGGTGTTTAACTACTCACAGTGCCTCTTCAGACAAACCAAATCATATCTTAAAATTCCGTTATATTATTTAATGAAGAATGATTTATGTAGTTAACAAATCTAATTTTCTTGATTTCAGCAGCAGCCTCCGGTTAATGCATTCATTACGTCCTGGCATCTTACTGTGATTAAGCAAATCTTCATAATGGTATTCCTTTCAACAAAAGTTGTGTTTTCACATCTCTTACTCTTGAAGAACTATACATATTATCAAGAATATGAAAAGTTAAATATGAAAAGTTTGAGCATTTTGAAGAGTGTTCATATAAGGCATTATCAGCATTACACGTCCCAATCACATATAACGTTCATAATTTTTTCCTGAAGTTTCCTAATGTTTTTCCCTACATAAAATGCCTAGCAGGAGAAACAACCTTTTAAAAAGACAGCCTGTAAGGAGTTGCAGTAAAAAAAAAATCAACATAACATCTTCCTATAGTGGGGATTCTAGAAAAATTATTTTGCATACTATATCAGTAGTAGCAATACTACTAAACAAAGAAACATATTGACTCCGCTCTTACATTCATATCTTATCATTTCTTATTAATTAACAAGCATTTATAAAACAAGAAGGAGCAAATCCTGATGGTTATCAAAATATAAGCTTGATAAATGATGTGTACACTGAAGGCCACAGGGATTGCTCCACCTGTCCCTCTCTTAATATGGCCATGTAAGCCCACTCCTTAAAACACTGTACAGTACATAAGAAGGAAAGAGAGAAGGTGGAAAGTTTTATGATGCTCACCTCTATATATTATTAAATGAGTAAGTCAGATTAAAGTTAATGATTAGGTGGTCTGGGCCAAAGAGTGAAGATATTATATATTTACCTGAGAAAAGCCAACCTACTGAAAATTTGTACCATAGAATTTCCTACCTTTTTTGCCTCAATATAGGACAAAGCTACCACCTCCAGGTTTCCAGTACCATTATATACCACCACTTAGATGTACCTCTTACCTTTGGTGCCTTGAGTGCAAAGAGGCCCCAGAGTATCCATATCAATGGTTAATTTCTGAAATCTTTCCTTAATAACAGGCAAAGGCACAAAAGCAGCCTTTTTTTTTTTTTTTTTTTGTTAATGCTCATCTCTTGCAGTATACTCTCAGGTCTTTAGCGATGTCTGCCCAGTAAAATTTTGTATAAGCCTCAGTTTTGTATGGCTTATACCAAAATGGTCTGCAACAAAAACATAATGACACATGGCCAGAACTTGATCTAAATTAAGTGCTTGGGACTATCAGCTGCTGTAATATGTCTTCCTCTAACCTCATTCAGGGCTCTGTTCTTTGTACATTTACAACTTGTTCTAGTATATAGAGTCTTTCTGCACTGGAAAGTTAGGAACCTCTTTTTTAAGTCTCACAAGTCTTGCAAGGAGGTACCCAAGAGTTGTATTTCTCATTGTGATCCTTTCCACTTTCACTTCAAACTGAAATGTAGTATTTTAACAACTGTGTCTAAGATTCAGCCTTACTGCTACCAACCATTTTTCTACCTGAAGTAACTACTTCCTGAGAAAGTCCATTTACTTTTGACAGTTGTGATTCACTTTCAAGCTTCCTGCTAATATATAGTTTATTTTCCTAGAGTAGCTAGATCACCAACTTCTGTTGGAGGTGTGGGCATTCGCTGATCAGCCCCCACCACTACCACTATCTGCCCTATGTCACAGTCTCCATGCCTGGCTGTGTTTAATTGTAGGTGCACAAGATACAATGTTAACAAAATCATTACCTATTAGAACACTTGATAGCATATCATCAAAAACTACCATCTATTTGTCTGCCTGTCCCCTTTTCCATTCAGGATGACTCCTGGCAAGTGGTAACTGAAAAGGTATCCCTCCCATGGCCCTAACTAAGGTGAACTGCCAATGTTAAGTTTGTTAAATTTGATGCAATATCCCTTCTAGCAATGACATCTTTACCCTTAACTCATTTAATCCTGAGCAGCAGAAGGATAATTAACACCTTTGCTTCCTGAGATCTTCTAAGGCAGGAAATCACTTTCTTACTGAGAGCTTTTCTCCAAAATGCTCTACTGAAAACACACTTCATTAGGTTTAAAATATCTGATAAATGGTGTGAGTTACAAAAAATGTGAAATATGATAGCTCTTTGGTAGACAATGGCCTATACATGGGTGTTGGTATCAAATGTCTCTTTGTAGATGCTGATTTTATATTGCAGATTTATGAAAAAAACTGTATTTTCTTTATCAAAAATGCTAGTGTTATGGTCAAACAAAAGATAACATTTCTGTTCTGTAAGTGTGCACAAGGGATACAATATATCACTGAGGGAACTGCTCATCTATTCATGAGCTTTCCAATGACATATGACAAGAGGGAATAACATACTGCTGTTTTGTGATATTGCCAAATCTATGCTAATTATGCATATAATAATTTCACATATATTTCGAAACAATAGTAATATACAAAACCATTTCTGTTAGATGTCAAGTATCAATGGCAACATTGTCTTCCTTAATATTTTTTATAAGATGACACACTTATTCACCTGTATGTCACACAGCTTTTATGACATTAATGCAGTTATGAAAATATAGGTAACAGTCATAACTGCTTTAACAAAAGAGAATTTATATCTCAGAATGTCTTCACATTATCCATCATGCTTAAATGTTATTTTTCTACTAACATCCACTTCTCAAATACACCATCCTCAACTTGACAGTATTACACTCTGTTTTTTACATTATTAATGTAAACATGAAAATGTCCTACATTTTTATAACTTTTTGTAAACACCCCTTAATAACTCCAGCTGTGCACATCCCATGCTGACTATCTTACTGCCATGCTTAGAGAATCATGTCAGCTTGTAGATGCCACCTTGCTGCCTTAGTTTTATTTTAACAGGACTTCAGAAATTAGACGCTGAAAACAGTGAGGAGTATACTCGTTTCATGAGTACTGAGAAGTCACCTTTAAAGATGAAGTACACTCTTACAGGATGCACAGGAACTCTGCTTTCCTGATGACTATATTCTTGTAGGAAGCAATGAGTTAACTAAGACTGGGTATAGGCTCTTGAGATAATCTGGAGCAGCAGCAGCAGATTCAAGACAACCCACCATATCATGATTTTTAGCTCCATCATTAGGCTTTGTTCCCCATCCTGTTACTGGATATTTAGATGACACATGCCACATTTGGTTACACTAGAAATGTTTTTCTCCAAGGCACTGTCCTGAATCCAAGCCAGTATATTCCCATTTTGCTTGTGAAACCTTTTGAAAATGTTTAGACTGCCCCCATAGGATCCATTATACCCATATGTGTGATGCTGTGCACCCCCTTTTTACACAGTTGTACCCTGATGGATAGATAGAAAATCACCCGTTTTCCCAATTTCATTAACAGTATTACATTACCAATCTATTAATCAGTTTATCATATTCTAAGACAAAGTGCTGAGTGTTTGCTCTCTTGTCATACGGTTTCTCGTCATTTCAAAAGTAGTAAAATGAAAATACTTATTTCTGCAAATAAATCACTAACACTGTTCTCTGCTTTTTCCCATTCTTTCTAAAGGTTTTCTTATAATCTTTAAGGGTCAATTTAAAACATTCAAATAAACCATAGTCCAGATAACCAAAATCTCATATTTTCGACATAGACATTGTTTTACCAATGAGCAGGGAAGTTAAAAACATCATCCTTTGCCCCAGGTCCATTTGGTGCTGATTATGCATCCTTTCAATTGCACAAACAAAAGTATGAAAGCAATCCACCTATTTATACCAAGGAAGACTAGGCTATGGCTACAGTTTGACTTCCAGAAAAAAAGCTTTATGGAATGACATCTTACCTCCTCTTAGTGGATGAGTTAAAACTGTATAGTTCACATACTAAAGAACTGAAAGTACAGTTACAAATAGTTAAAACTTTTATAGATGCTTAACTCAAGGGATTTTATAAAGTACCTAGGTGTTCCCATTGCCATTACAACTCAAACCACACTCCAAAAGGGAAATAATCAACTGGAAGTAAGATGTATAAGGTATCTTTTGAGATGACACGACCTTGTTAAGGATTTTCAACAAAAGGGTGACATGGTCAGGATGTTTATTCTTCCACATATACTGTATTTGGTACTAGTCAAAAAGTGTTTACAGAAATTAATTTAACAAATTTCCTCCTTAATTTGGCAGAATATTCAGCACAGAGCCACCTGGATATTTCTCACACTCTCTACAAATAAGGCAGGTCTGACAGTACCCAATCTGGATCTATAGTACTACTCAAGGATCTTGAAACTATTTTATTACTTAATAATTGGGCATGTATCCCAGTTTGGAAGAAGATCTTTCTCTGTGGAGTGTGGGGTATGATGGGGCTTTACCAGGGCATCTTTTATAGTAATTACTCTAACATTCCTATTGGTAATATTCTGATGGAACAAATCACTAGTAACTTAAACCAGATTATAAAGAGATTCAAAACTTTAGAACTGAAGGATGAACTTTCTCCTGTTATGTTAAGTCCAGCTGGATCAATGTAGATAATAACTTACAAATTTGGTTGAATCATGTTCTACATCAGAGATTTTGGGAACATCTGTTAAGTAATAAGAAATGTATAGCTTGGCAATAGTTCTCTTTGGGAAGGAACATCATGCCAGCAGGTATACTTTATACAAGCTGATAAATAGATGTAAATTCCTTAACTCCTTACTCTACTAGACGAGATTTATCTGTGGTTATTACAATGGTTCCTTAAGGTGAGATCTGTGTACCTCAGAGAGCGAGAAGTCCATAATAAATACGATTTATAACATTTTAATTAACACCTTTCAGAAAGAGTCTGACAAGTTGTCCAGTGACTGAAAAAAGGAAATTAATTTCAGGACGGAAATATATGTTTGGGAGAAGTTTATTTTTAATGCCAGATATGCTACTATTTCTCATAAATTACCTTTTTTGGGGGGAGGGGGGTGTTGTGTTTGTACACGTTTTTTACATCCCAGAACATTTATTCAAGATGTCACACAGGACAGACTCATCTTTTTAGAATGTATAACTTAAGAAGGTTTTAAGAGTCTGCTTTTCAAATTACAAATAGTCTATTTCCTAATGAAGATTTACTATCACTTTCTATTGCATACTAAATAAATAATTAAACAAAACACTTATTAAATGCAGCATGAGTAACTGTTGCTGTATTTATCAATTTGCTGCCTTTCAGCATCACTGCACAGTAATCAGTAGGCACTCAGGCAAACAGCTAGTAATACAAAAGTTATTTTAAGATGAGAAAGAATGTCAGATGTACAGTGACAGTAGACCATGCACCACAAAGAACAGACCACAGGTATCACTGCATGCATCACTTATGCTCTATCTGTTTTTTAAAAAAAAGGAAACACTAACCTGAATGTCCTGGTCCATAGTTCTGGACTAGATGTGGCCTCTTAACCTGTGCAGCCACATGCCATGCATGAGCCTGCCATATGATGTCCCTTACTACTGTTGCTGGCTGGTCATCATTAGTCATAGTTGGACTAGAACAGGGAGTTGCAGTGACAGGATAGGTCACTTCACCACCAGTTTGGTGCATAATCATATTATGAAGAATGCAAGAGGGAGTGAACATCCTATATGCAGTAGCTGGGTCATGCTGAAGAGCACCATCAGACTCATCCAGGCACCTAAAATGGCTCTTCAGCAGGCCAAACACCCTCTCAATCACAACAGGGGTTTGGGACAGGGATGAGTTATATTTCCCCTACACAGCTCCAAATGGATTTCTTACTGGAGTCATGAGCCATGGCTCCTTTATCCCCTTATAAAACAAAAAAAAGAGAAAGAGAGAAATGGCAGAGGAGGCAAAATAAGAAAATACAGATTAATAAACAGCAATTTCATTTAACATGAATAACTACTTACTTAAAAAAAATCATCTTAACAAGATGACCACTGTGCATCCTACCTTGCAGGAAGAGGTGGTAAAATGAGCTAGTGTGCCAGATATGGGAATCATGTGCACTGCCAGGATGCTGAGCAGAAGTGTTGGTGATGCACCATCATGCACCACACACTACCTGGTAATTGATGGAATGGAAGCCCTTCCTATGGTGGTACTACTCACCCTGTAAAACAGGAGGGGTCCTAATTGTGACATGGGTGCAGTCTATCGCACCAAGTACCACAGGGAAATGTGCCAGCCCATAAAAGGCACTCATAGTCTGAGCTAGGTCCTGAGGTGACACCAGGAAATAGATGTACTGATCCATGTGTGCCAGGAATACATCCTAGAACTCTTCGATATCCTTGAAGCAGGAGCCTGTGAGATCCCCAAGGTGTCCCCACCCTGTCTCTGGAATGTCCTCATAACAAGTATAGTGAGGGCTATACATACTTTGGTGTCCATGCATTCCTCCAGTTCCCCCATGGGGGTCAAGCATACCTGCTAAGACCCTTATAATGTCCCTGTCCACTCTAAATATATCAAGGATTTCTTAATTATCAAAGTTATAATTAGTAAGCCTTTGCTTATATTCCAGCCTTTATGGCGGGTGAGCTCCCATGGGCACAAGCGGTTTTGGTCTGTCCAAGATAAACATCTCTGACCTACAAATAGCATTTCACCACTTGTAACTCTGATACATTTGGCGATGCTTTGCTTTTTATACTGCATCTGCGGCAAGCTCAGGAAACCAGGAAAAACTGACTGCGAATTGCAAATGGCATAAAATAGCCTTAATTAGCATAAAAACTTTTACATCACTTCTCATTACCATCTTATTATCTACTCATTTGAATAACTACATTCGAGAACACCTCAAATTGGAGTAAATGGACTCTGAATCACAGCTGAGCTGATCCTGTCTGCTCTCACCCCTAAATTTCCTAATGCATTTGCATTAATGGCTATGAATACCACCCTTACTATACACTTAGTTTAGGTGTTAATGAATCTGGCCTATGATGTAAAAGTAGTAGGATGTCTGACATGTCCCTTTTTCTTGCCCGTTTAATAAAAGCTTTTATGTATGCAGTACCACTGTCTCGACATCACATCTTCAGGAGCTCACATAAAATTATGGTTTTAAATGTCAGTAATAACTATATTTATATTCAAACAATTTTAAAAAATTAAAAAGATAGACTTATGATGCAGATTCTATTTCATTCCTACAGAGTGAGTGGGACTTCTGTCTTAAATATCTCTTAGGTGTGTGTAACTTAGCAAAGAAAGAATATAGAAATAATTTATTTCTTAATCTTTAACACTATGAATAACTCTAAAGTAGAACAAGGTAACAGAATGATGCAAGAATGGAAACAATTTAATACAGAAATATTTATGAACTGAAAGTAGAATATGTGCTCATTTCTTTGTCAAGCATGAATAACTTTGAAACAAAAGACAATAGCATTATTCTGCAAGTGAGACAGTTGTTTAGCATTACTTATCTGAAAAATAAATAAGTTTTGTGATCAAATCTATGTCCGCTTCGTAACTGACAGAAATAAAATAATCAAACATATTTTTCCCATTTTTAAACAAACAAATGTGAACAGTAAACATATGGTCGGCTGAAGTAAGAGTCATTAAATATGCTTCACTGAAGAGATTTAGCAAATGCAACCTGTTCATCTGAAGACTTACAGGCAAGGATGCAAATCATTGTGCACATCTGTATAAAACACAGTTGTTTTATATGTGAGATTTTTGTATAATGGGAAAGGAATCATTTTTCCCCAGAATATACCAAAATGGTCTGGGGTAGGAAGCCCTAACTATCTATCTATATATATATATATATATATATATATATATATATATATATATATATATATATATATATATGGGTATACTTCTCTTTATCGAAGAAACACTTCTTTGAAAAAGAGATGTAGACCCACACTTACGTGAAAGTGCACTTAACCGAAAGTGCACTTCCGCGAAGAACGGTTCAATGAACCATCAAGGAACACTGAGGCACAGAACCACACTACAGTGGGGAAAAGGAAATTTACCACTGTAGTGTGATTTCGGAGTTGGTATATTTAAGTAGAGAGGTGTGGGGGGTACTGCCCCCCACATGGGCGGATGCAGGGGGGCTTGCCCTCCCTGCAAAAATATTGTTTTCGTGTTCTTTAATGGTTCATTGAACCATTCTTCGCGAAAGTGCACTTTTGGTTAAGTGCACTTCCGCTTAAGTGTGGGTCCACTGTTCTTTTTCAAAGAAGTGTTTCTTCGATGAAGTACAGTAGACCCATAAATATATATATATATGAATATATTTTTTTCCCCCTGAAAGCAGTCTTCTGTTGCCTTTTGTTGGGTTAAGTCTCACTAAAGTGACCACCTAATGTGAAAAATTCTAAAATAAAACTAACGGTGGATAAAACAGATATAGTGGCATTATATGCACTTCAGAATTAATTGCTTGTTATTAGTAGTTCTTGTAACTTTCTCTGCATAATGCAAGAACTATCAGTGATGTTACATTATACCAACTGACCAGAGCATATATTGTAATTATGTAAATGCATTCTTCTGCGGCTTACTCTCATGCTTGTTTAATTTACTTTGGTATTAAGACTTAGATTTTCTTATAGTCATATTGCATATCTGCAATTTCAAATCATTAAATATATGGCCATGTTTCATTATTACCTGTATAGTTATTACAAAGTTGTGATTCCATGTATTCATTAATATCACTGCAGAAGAAAAATTCAAGTTCATCGTGAATAAGGTAATGTCTTGACACTGTTATGTTACCTTTAGACATGAATATGGATCTTTTCTCTATGTTTTCCTTCTGTAAATGAGCACTGCCCAGCAGTGGGTAGCGCTAACTCATGTAACAAGATGAAATAAACAAATAAGTAATAAATTAGTAGAAGAGCAGCATGTATATTCATCTCACAGCAGTATACAAAAGAGTGATGTTTCACTTATGTCCGTTGCAAATAAATAAAAACAAACAAACAAAAAAAACAGAACTACATCTGATATTATTTTTCTACAAATAGAGTATCATTTTAAAAAATTGCCTGCTGCATCAATGAAATCTGCAACTGCTGCCTGTGAAATAATTCATCTTGTATAACTGCTTATGCTTCTTATAAGTCATTCATGGCTTCAGTGCTCATGAGGGTATTTTAGGTCGCAGACAACAATACATAAATGAGTTATTATATTCAGGCATTTACATGTATGTGTGCATGCACATGTTTGTGTGTATGCCGCGTATACCTGCGCACATGTATGTGTTTTTATATTCTTTCATTTTATTTTGATAATGTACTGAATGTATACTGTTATGTACCTCTACTAGCAATTCCTGCAGTGAGTAAACCACTCAGTCAGTAATTCTCCAATGGAATTATCCTTCATATGTTATGAGAACTCACTTTGAGCGCTGACGAAGGAGAAATGGGCCTCTGCTTAATTTTGTACTGCATATAAAGCAGTGGTGCACAACCTTTTTGTGGGAAGGGCCACTACACTAATTGTTAATACATCTGCGGGCCATCTCAAAACATAGTCAGTCGTTATGAATGAACAATAGGTACAGGTGACTGGCATTTTTACTTAAGACAGCAGTCATGAAATTGCCTGTTGTCTACAACAACTTTGCATTTAACTTTATTCTGGCTTGCAGCCACGACTTATTACAAACTCTTTTTTTTTCCAAAATCTCTTTATTTCAATTTTCTTTTTTCAAATAATAACAATAATACGGTAACTCAAAAACACAAATAAACAATACAAATACCTATATAAAGAAAACAGACAACAATCTCGTTCTAAGAAAATTATACATATACATATATATATATATATATATATATATATATATATATATATATATATGGATCTACCTGACAACATCGACACTTCATAACACCGACAACGACTTCACCGACACCACATAATCGACAGTTCAAAAACACGACACCTCATACACTCGACACATCATAACAACAAACAAAACAAATCCCCTGTCCAAAACCCACACACACAACACAAGCACACCAAAATCCTTACAAACCAACACTAACCCTTACATACACAACTATCTACAACCCTAACGAAACCCTAACCCTAAGGTCCGTCACTATCACACACTCACCTAACCCGGCCTAACTCTAACTCACTTAACCCGCCCCTAACCCAAAAAATATCACTACTACACCCTTACCTAACCCGCGCCCTAACCCTAACTCACTTATCCCACCCCTATCCCTACAGACTGTCAACATCGCACACTTACCTTACTCGCACCCTTACCTAACCCGCGCCCTAACCCTAACTCACTTATCCCACCCCTATCCCTACAGACCGTCAACATCACACACTTATCTTACTCGCACCCTAATGTCCGTCACTACCGCATACTTACACATCCTTTCCCCGTCTCAGTGTTCTCAGCGTCAGTGTTTTCCTCCGTCGGTCTTCTGACTTGTCGATCTTCTGGTGCCGGTGAAGTCGTTGTCGGTGTTCTGAAGTGTCGATGTTGTCAGGTAGATCCATATATATATATATATATAAAATATATACACAAGAAGTCACTACATCGTCAAGTAAAGTATGAGAATTCTTATGTTCATTTGGTCTCATAAGGGATAGTTAGAATGGGGATAGTCTATATATAAAGTAAAAATAGAAATTTAACCATTTATTTGTATGTTTAGGGAAAATATCTAGTTACACATATACTAAGAAAAGGGAGAAGATGCAAGAAAGTCTGGTTATACTACATTCATTTCTTATTTAAAGGTTAGCTTTTCATGACAATTTGTAGGCAAATTTTATTTGTCAAGAATTATATCTAGCAAGTAACCCCAAATATTTTTGATAACAGCGTTTGTTTTTTGTTTTTGAATAAAATAATTTGTGAGATGAGATATATTTGATAGCAAGATTGCTAACATTTTCCCATCTAATTGGTGACATGGCATTCCAATTCTTTGTAATAAAGAATTTAATAAGGGCACACATCGTAATAAAAACATGTGAATTATTACAAACTCTTGCAGAAAGTTACTACTGTTTTCAGACTACAAGTTATAAACAACAAAGAATAGTTACTTCCGCAGCTAAAATTAAAGGTGTGCACTACTGCAGTCAATTAGGTAAGTAAGCACGTGTTGGAAAGTTTGCATGACTGGAGTAAGGCATGGGATTTTTTCACTTTTTTTAAACTTTTTTGTTTACTCTCTGGGGGATTTGGCCCCGGGTCCGGACATTGTGCACCACTGATATAAAGCCATCCAAATTGTCTACTGGAATGGTATTTGTGAAAGCTTCTGTATTCTCATTGCATGCATTGTATTTTTTATCAGTCCAGAGTATTTCAGTTTTACCATTAACACACACACAGACACACGTGTGTCTGTGTGTGTGTATATGTGTATATATGTATATATATATATATATATATATATATATATATATATATATATATATACACACCGACAATCACCAGAAGAAAATACTAAATACTGAAAACACTTATGAAAACTAAACTGAAGCGAAAAATGAAAACAATATCACTCAAATAAAATAAATTCAAACCCTCTGATGTCTTAATAAGCTTTCGTTCCTTTAATGTGCTGGAATTTCTTCAGAATGAGCCAAATTTCAAAAAACTGTAACATTAACAGTCAGAAAACATCATAACTGTAACTATGTAAACAATGTCCAATAAAACCTCTTCAGAACTTAATGACATAAATGATGGACAGATTACAGTAAAAGTGGGTGGATAAGAATATAAAATTACACAATATAAGCATGTAGAACATAGCTATAAAAGCCATCTCAGTGCACATTTAAGATTTAAAGACTCGTTTAAACATGGGTAGAATTCAGCATCAAGTCTCAGTTGCCACTTCAGTTCATGCAACTGTAAAAGATTATCAGAATCACCCAAAAAGTCAAGAACTTGTTCTAAAACAAAGAACAAAAGCTTACAGAAATCAGGGCACTTAAATGCTATGTTTGCCAAGTGCATTTGTCAAGTCTTTGCGTCTGATGACTGCATTATGTTCTTTAATTCTGTCACTTAACTTTCTCATAGTCTTGCCAACATAAAAACAATGGCATGTGGAGCAAACTGCAGCATAGACCACCAAGGAACTGTTGCAATTAAAACTTTTAACAAATTAATTTTAACATTACAATGTTTAAAAAAATAGGAGTCACCTCTGAGAATAAAATCACAGCAAACACAATGGCCACAAACTGTCATTTCTTTAAGGGTGGAACTACTATCTTGACAAGACAACAAAAAAGGCTGGTCTTTGTTTTCAAAAAATGATCTAAGACTTTTAGTTCTTTTAAAAGTGAAATTAGGATGTGCCCCTACTAGATCCTTAATATTGCTTTCACTCTGAATAATTTTCAAGTTGTCTGTGATGACATCCCTAATGGCTTTTAAAACTCTACATATAGGAAGAGCAAAACTCAAGAGTGCGGTCATCTTCTGTAAGAGTTCTTGGAGAAGGAGTGAACCCATATTTTAAGATAGGTTTGAATTTGGTGACCCTAGAGACTATAACTTAATTTCTAATGTTGTGCAGTGGGTAATGCTTTTCTTTAAACAAAGAAATTAACTCGTCAGACCCTATTTCAAAAACATCATCTTCACTAACGGCAAAGAGAAACTTTATTGTATTAGCCAGAACAGGTTCACTTAATGAAGCAATTAAGTATGTGTAGAAGGAGGGCTGAAGAAAGTACCTGCAGAGTGTTATTTGTCTTCTTGGAGGAGAATTTCACATACGAAATAGCAGCTCTGGGAGACATTAGAAGTAAAGGAATTTCACATCTGAAGCAGCAGCTCTAGAATGTACACATTAGATTAATGGAAAATGTGGAAGATGACATTAGGGAGAAGGTGGAGATCCCTCCTGTTACAGGAATCCAGAAGAGAGAGAACTACTGAGAGGGTTAGAGAGTGAGTGAGAGAGAGAGAGAGAGACAGATTGAGAAAGAGAGAGAGATTGAAATAGAATACAACCCAAGTACGCAGGATTATGCTAAAGGTATTTTTGATTTTTTTTAAAGCCTTAAATGTTTTCCTTTCGAAAGAATCTCCACTTTTCCATCTTTGTATAATAAACCACATTGTTTTTTAAGCTCTGCTGCCTTTAATGTTCCATACTGGTGACCTGCAGTGTAGTGGACTTTTCTGCAGCACTTTTGTTTGCCAAAGTCCTAAGAGAGTATCTATCACTGCTGGGATGAAACACCCACTTGTCTGAGTATGCATTCACCCAGTGTGTTAGAGCGAGATAGTCCTACGATGTGTGTTGACAATTTTCTCCTCTGTTGAGTTCACCTGTATGGTGGACCATTCACCAAGATGAAGTGTAGAATAATTACTGCAGACCATTATTACTGTACCTGAAGGACTGGTGGCAGTGGCCAAATTGTTGGCTACACCAAAGACAGCTCACAGCTAATCAGGGAAGCAGACTTAGAAGTGTATCAGTATGTCCACAAAAAGAGGTGGGATTAATCTGACTGGGCCAATATTTTTTCACCCCACCTGACCAAAGAACTACTGAAAGCTGTCATGGATATGGAAAGAGATGAGTATCAAGACTACAGAAAGGCATTACTTACCAGAGCTGGCGATACCTCAGTGCCAAAAGCTCAAAGGTTTCATAGATGGACTTTTTCTAATTAAAAATCTATAAGTTCACAGT
Organism: Protopterus annectens; assembly: GCF_019279795.1. NCBI lineage: Eukaryota > Metazoa > Chordata > Ceratodontiformes > Protopteridae > Protopterus > Protopterus annectens. Next base: position 844,425,280 of record NC_056743.1, read on the forward strand.
AATATGACTTAAAACATATAATTAATTTATGGTTAGATCCTGAGGGTCATCATGCTAAAAATAAAATGTTAGGAATATAAGCCACTGACAAATTTAAGATATCGTTACCTACTGCAATAAGAAAGTGAGTGCATCAAACTGACCCTAAGGATGCTGAATGTTCTGTATTAGTAAAAATACTGCCATTCCATGAATAGAACTGAACAGTCTAGACTTGTAGTTAAGCATGTGAAACATTATCAACAAAGTATCATCTGTAAACATACTCTGTTTTAAATGTGGTCACATTGTCTTATAGCTAGAATTTGTACTAGTACTAGTAACACTATTACATCTATGAAAATAAGAAGTTATGTACCTACCATAACATTCCATGTTAGTTGTCTTCTTCTTGCCTTCTTTGTTGCTGGATGGGTTCGGAGCCGATACTCGGCTCCGACTCGGCCAATACTAAAGCTTGAGAGCTAATTCCACCGGTTCGAGGCTCCCCTATATCCCACAATGCTAGGCGGTAACTACTCAGATCTCGTTTGATAGCTAAACCAAGCAGTTCTGGTCTCCACAGTATGGAGAAAAAAGAACCCACCTCTATATAAACCTGAATGTAAGCTACCACAAACATAAAAGGGGGAATAGAGGTGGTAGAACATGTGGGAAGGAAAACTCCAAAGGAAGATCCCAAAATTTCCTATCGGTCTGTCCAGGCTAGGGGGAAGGAGGGTGGGGCCTTAAGAAAGAAGGCGAGAAGAAGACAACTAACATGGAACGTTATGGTAGGTACATAACTTCTTAATGTTAAGTTGTCAATCTCGCCTTCATTCTTGCTGGATGGGACTGCGTCCCTAGCACCTTATTCCGGGTGGCTTATTGGAACAGACTCTTGAGAACAGTGGAACCAAAGTTGGCACGGTTTCTGGAGGCCATATCCAATTTTGTAATGTAAAATGAAGGTATGAGGAGAAGCCCAAGTGGCTGCTGCACAAATGGAATCTATTGGCAGCTGTCCTGAAAAGCTACAGATGTAGCTAATGCCCTAGTTGAATGAGCTCTAGGTCTTGAAGGCAGTTTTTGATGTCTGATTTCATAGATGAAGGTAATTATAGAGGTAAGCCATCTTGAAAGGGACACTTTAGTAACTGGAAGGCCCAATTTCCCTTCCGCATAAGACAGGAAAAGCTGATCAGATTTCCTGAACTGTTTAGTCCTATCTAAATAATATCTAAGTTGGCGGTGAACATCTAGAAAATGTAACTTTTGTTCCGACCTGTTGGAATAGTCAGGGAAGAAGACAGGGAGATCAATCGTTTGGTTCAGGTTTGTCTCAGAGGAAACCTTAGGTAAGAAGGACGGATTAGTCCGGAGGGACACCCTATCTTTGTGGAAAACTAAGTAAGGAGGACGACTGCACAGAGAATGAAGTTCAGATACCCTTCTAGCTGAAGTTATGGCTACTAGAAAAAGTGTTTTCCATGAGAGCAACTTAAGAGGGCATGAAGCTGCTGGTTCGAAGGGGGGAGAATCAAGGATGCCAGAACCAAATTCAAGTCCCACTGAGGTGGGAGATCTTTGATTGGGGGCTTAAGCAGAAAAACACCTCTTAAAAAGGCTTTGCAGAGCTTATGGGACATGATACTGGAGTCTGAGACACCTACATGAAAATTAGATATAGCAGCTAGTTGTACTCTAATGGTAGATGAAGAAGAGCCTAAATGAAAGAGCTCTGCCAGAAAGTCTAGGATAGACTGGATAGGTGCAGTGAAGGGGTCTATATTTTTTGATGCTGCCCAGAAGGAAAAATGTTTCCACTTACTATTATAAATCTTCCTGGTAGAAGATTAAGGGAAGCCTGGCTAGGGTAGGAATCGGAGAAACCACGCTGTGAGGTTGAGAGAATGAAGGGAGTGGTGCAGCTGGCCCGACTGGTGGGTCAACAGATCTGGCACCGGATCCAGATGCCAAGGCTGTCCAACAGGTAATGATGGAGGAATGGAAACCATATCTGTCGAGGCCAGTAAGGGGCAATGAGGATCATTGTAACTCTCAAGGCAATAGCTTTCTGAATTAATTGAGATATCAGTGGAAAAGGGGGGAAAGCATACAGAAGTCCCCGGGGCCAATCGTGGACTAGAGCATCTCTGGTGGGATGGCCTGGTAATGGGAAGAGAGTGAAGAAGTCGTGACACTTGCTGTTTTGGGGAGTAGCAAAAAGATCGCGGCAAGGCTGGCCCCATCTTTGGAAGACTTCTTCCAGCACTGACTTCTTTAGAGACCACTCATGGGGCATGAGAATGGCCCTGCTCAACTTGTCCGCAATCACGTTGAACTTCCCGAGAATGTGCGTTGCTATCAGAAAACGCTGAGAAGAAATTGCCCACTGCCAAAGTCTGAGTGCCTCTTGACATAAGGGGTAGGATCTGGTTCTGCCCTGTTTGTTGATGTACCACACTATAGACATGTTGTCCGTCTGAATTGCAATAGTCCCTGTGGGAAGAGAGTCCTGAAGGGCTTGCAACGCTAAAAGCACTGCTCTCATCTCTAAGACATTTATGTGTAAGTGGCACTCGAAAGGTTGCCACGTGCCCTGGACTGTCCTGCCCTGATAATGCCCCCCCCACCCGATCAGGGAGGCGTCCGTTGTCATTGTGGTGACTTGGTGGGGGGGGATGAAAGGTCTGCCCTGGAGAACTTGAGGTGATGTGATCCACCAAGACAGGTGATTCTTGCATGATTGAGTTATTAGTATGATGTGAGACATCGGGAGCTGTTGGAAGGACCATTGAGTAAACAGCATCCATTGGAGGATCCTCATGTGGAAACGAGCTCAGGGGAGAAGGGTGATAGTAGCTGCCATGAGTCCTAATACCTTCATGACTACCCTGGCTTTGACCTTGTTGCATTGTAATAGAAGGTAAACTTGTTTGTGGATATCTAACACTCTTTGCTCTGTAAGTCTGGCGGAAAGATTGAGTGTGTCTAAGGTGGCGCCTATAAAGGTAATAGATTGACAAGGCGACAAGGCAGATTTTTCTAAATTTATTGAAATGCCTAGAGCTTGGCAAGTTTGGATGGTGAAGTCTCTGGATAGAAGCAGTTGATGTCTGGTGGTGGCGGTAAGGAGCCAGTCATCTAAATATGGAAACACCTGGAATCCTTCACGTCGCAAGTGAGCCGCGACCACTGCCATGCATTTGGTAAACACTCGGGGGGCTGTAGTGAGACCAAAGGGCAGGGCTCTGAACTGGTAGTGACTGGCTCCCAGCCTGAAGCGGAGAAACCTCCTTGAGCGTCTGTGCATTTTGATATGGTAGTACACATCCTGAAGGTCTATCAAGCACATCCAATTGTCCTGACCCAAGAAGGGTAGAATGGACTGTAGCGTGACCATCCGGAATTTTGTTTTTTTGATATAATTGTTTAACTTGCTGAGATCAAGTATAGGTCTCCAGTCCCGTTTTTTTTTGGTACCAAAAAGAATTTGGAGTAGATTCCGGATCCTTGCTGGTCTGCTGGGACTGGTTGGATAGCTCTTTTTGACAGCAGCTTTGATATTTCTAGTGCTGCTTGTTCCCTTAGACTGGGTGGAACGTCTGGAAGGGATCCTTTGGGTTGAGATGGGATGTGAATAAAGGGAATTTTGTAACCCTCGGATATGATTGACTGTACACATTTGTCTTGGGTGAGGGAAAGCCAGGCTTTTGGGTACAGTGATAATCTTCCCCCGACTGCCTCCGAAGGTGGACAGCCGGGCAGCTCCTCAGGGATGCTGAAAGGGTTTATCAGAGAAAGTTTCTCTGCTACCCTGGTTTTGTGGACCTCCTCTGCCCCTAGGGCGGTGTCTATTGTTATTACCCCCTTTGCCTCTAGAGGGGAATCGACCTTGTGCGTCAGATGAGACTCCCTGAGGTTTGCGGAACCACATTTTTCCTCCCCTCTGACCTTTTGGATAAGGTCTAGAAGGGGTAGAAAACCAGACTCCCACGGCAGAGAGAGTCTTACCTTCCACCTCGCACCTAGTCAATGTATCCTTCACCTGAGGACCAAACAATGTTGAGCCGTCAAAGGGGGAATTGGTGAAGGACGCCTTGAAAGGGTCCGCAAAATTGCAAAGCCGCATCCAGGCGTGACGTCGTAAAGCTACACCTGTGCCTGCGGCCCTACTCGCCCCATCAGCAGCATATGAGATAAGCCGCATGGAGGAGTTAACAATCGAATTCAGGGTTGCCATCTGGGAGTTCATTTTGTCTTGGAACCCCTCAGCTGTTGGATCCTGTATAGCCTCACCCATATCCTTGAGCAAATCTCTCTGGAGACGGGTGAAGTGACGCAAGTAGTTCAGCGACCGCATTGAAAAGGTCGCTGATGAAAACATCCACTTACCCTACCTGTCCATGGTCCTAGACTCCTTATTAGGAGGATGGACAGGTACCGAAGGATCGGCTAACTCCTTAGTGGCTGCGGCCACCACCATGGCATCAACAGAGACACCTTTAGATAGAAACTCTTTCTCCTTAGGGGCAGTAATAAATTTTGACGGCCTCCTTGGGGTAGGTTCCACTGAATCAGGGGTCATCCAAGCCGTCCTTGCCACCACTTCCATAAGGGGGTCAAAGGGAGGGGACACCCAGGAGGTGGAAGGGCGAGAGCCAAATGCCTCAAGGTAAACTGACTCGTCCTCTGAAGGGTTAAGGGCGGGCCAGTTCCCCCTCTGTTTCAGGATTTCAAGGATGTCAGCAAAGGAGACATCCTCAGAGGGGGACCGAGGGAAACCTTCAGATTCCTCCAAGTCAGTGTCAGAGGTGATAGACTCAGGGGAGTCAATGTGCTTCCTCTTGCACTGTCTCTTCCGAGGGGGTTCTCCTACCAGATCAGGAGAGGCCTCGGAAGAGGAGGAAATTCCCAATGGGGAAACCTGAGGCGCTGGCTCTCTGCGGTCTGATACACGGGGATGGGTAGAAATCACCGCAGGCACTGAAGAGGGAGGAGCTGATGGAGCCGACTGTGGGGTAGACACTGGGTCTAGCACGCTCCGCATGACTTCGAAGGTGCCCCTATCAGCCAAGGCCAGAGGTCCCCGCTCCGAGGAGACAAGGACCCCCCCGGCACCGACAGGGACGGCTCCGAGGCCGATGTCGGAGCCGAACTCACCAGCGCCGACGCTCCAAGAGGGAGAACGGGGTCGGACAAGGGTCCGATGCCACTCGCCCCCTCTGAGCCAACGAGGGAAGCTTGGCGCCGAGATCCCTCCAATGAGGGAATCGGAGCAGACGGAGCCGAAAGGGAAGGTATCGGCTCCGAAGCACTGACAGCCGCAGCTCCGATGAGCCCCGGCTCCGAACTCAAAGGAGTCGGAGGAGGAATAAAATCAGGGATGGAAATAGCCGCTGACTGTTGAGTAGGGCTATGCAGCATTTGGGCCAGTGCCTCGGACTTGAGAAGTCTACTCACCACCCTTTGTAAATCATGGTCGGACAGCCTGGAGGACTGAGAGGAATGAGACCTATGGCTCCGCTCCGACAGAAGAGGGGATCCCTGAGCCGAATGGATGGAGCCGATTGAAGGGGACCTAGACCTCTTCTTTGAAGGTGGCTCCGATAAGCCTATCAGAGCCAACTGAGTCTTGTCAACCTCGGCTCCGGCCGGAGCCGAGGCAATGGTATGAGATTTGGAAACATCGGCTCCTGCCGGAGCCGATGTCGAAGCCATTTTAATGCTTCCAGGGGACGGCTCTGAAACTTTAGCCGACGGTCTGGAAGTCTTAGAAGGCTTCCCTGATGCAGACTGGGTCAGGGGGCCTTCAGGCTTTAACAAGCCATGTAGAACCAACTAATTTTTGCGTTCCTGCAGGACTCTAGGGCTGAATGCATGGCACACAGCACATGAGTCCTGCAGGTGCAAAGGTCCCAGGCAATATACACAAGAAATGTGACCGTCTGTCAGAGACATTTTCTGACAGCACGAATCACACTTCTTGAAGCCTGAGACCTTGGAGTCTTTAGACATCCTAAAAAGCTGAGTGAAGAAAAACACAAACACAACACACACACACACCTTTAACCAAAATAAAAATCCAGTCACACTGAAGGACTAGGGAAAGGAGAGGGAGAGGGCCAAAGGCCTAAAAGTTAAGAATGGAATAAAAAGGGAATTCTAACACAAGAGGGGACCCAATTTAATGGAATACTTTAAATAAAAACTAAACTAAATGGAAAAAAATAGGGGTTGAAATTGAAGTTTCTAAACAAGAAAACTTACTGACCTGTCAGAGCCGGTAGAAAAAGCACCTGGTCAGCTAAGTGGCAAACGAGATCTGAGTAGTTACCGCCTAGCATTGTGGGATATAGGGGAGCCTCGAGCCGGTGGAATTAGCTCTCGAGCTTTAGTATTGGCCGAGTCGGTGCCGAGGATCGGCTCCAAACCCATCCAGCAAGAATGAAGGCGAGATTGACAACTTAACATCTATAATTTCTGAAAACCAAGCTTGATGATGATGTTATGCCTACAGAATGTCATAAATTATCTGCTAGAATAGCTGAGTCTGCTACTGTTACTGTTCTACTATAAAGTTAATGAAGTGTAATATCTTAACTAAAGGCAAATAGCTGAAAGGACTGCTTGACTCAGGCAGTATGGTCACACTGATAAAGGGACAGTATGTTTGTAAAAAGAGCAAATCCTTTCTAAAAAGCAGATGATAAGCAATCATTCATGGGGATAAAAAAACGGTATCCTGTTATTCAGCTAGAAATACTATGTTTGTGAAGGCAGTCCATCATGTTGCTGTAGTATCTGATAATGTGACATTATAGAGAAAGATGTTCCCCATGTTAAAGATTTGTGGAAGGTGTGACAAGAGGGTAGTTCTTTTTAAAATATTCTTATAAATGTGAAGATGTGAATTTAATAAGTCTGAAGATATATCTCTATCTAACTTGGAGAAGGGGGGAGAGCAACCATCCAACACAATCTTTAGAGTGTATGAATCCAGTAAAGATCATAACATAGCATAGTCTTAGAAAGCTCTAAAGGTAAAAAAATTAACATATGTCAGTATACAGCTAGGGCAGAGCATCCTGCAAAAGCAGACTAGTATAGGGTAGAGAGTTATATAACAAAACGTAGACTGCAAAGCAGATAATAGACATGTTATTTCAGCTTGAAAGTGATGCAAAGTACAGAGGAGAAGTGACTAGTAGAATTGAAAAGAAGGCAACACTTACTAAAATGGGTATGCTCTAAGGAATTAAGTTGGGAGGCTTGGTAAGTGCATAGCTTCTGCAAGATGCTGAACGTTCTGGCAAATTAAAATATTAAACCTCAGAAATTGGTAATTCTAAGCAGATGTTGAGTAATAAGGAGGAAAGGCTTACCAATAAGAGTGATTTCAGAAGCACAGTGAAAGAGGAA